>NC_056728.1:960697879-960710379 GCF_019279795.1 Protopterus annectens
TACACTGATAAGGAGTAGTTTTACAAATACAGGGATTTCAACGTGTTCTTGTGCTAAAGAGATTTTTTTTGGCAAAGTGCAGTTATTTCAGAGAGTCTGTTGTGCTATTGGGCATAGTTACAAGTACTGCCATAAAATTTTGGTGTATTTAAATGTGTGTTTAGTCATATGTAATTTCAAGAACCTTCACTACTGTGTGTGTTGATATGACAGTGGCATTTTACAGACCAAGTCCACTTGTGTTTGATCATAATATAGCAGGGAATGGGTGAGTATTTGAGCAGGAATACAATATTTTCATACAAGCAGCTTTTTTTTTGACAAAGCTGCACATACAAGGGCATTCATTTTGCTTAATTAGCTGGGTCAGTAGCCACTGAAAGAGAGTGTTCATTTGTATATGCACCAGAAGTATATGCAGGAGAGGGGGAAAACCATCCTATTGTTGTACTGGCTGAATTATGGGTGGACCCTGAGTGCTTAAAATGTAAATTTAGAGAAATGTGCAACCGCCAGACAATTGTTACATCAGAGAGGCACTTATTTTATACAAGAGACCAAAAGCCAGGTGAAACTTTTTACAGCTTATATCACTGACTTGAGAAATAAGGCAAAAGCGAGCATATTTGGTGATTTAAAAGATGAGTTAATAAAGGACAGGCTTGTGTGTGGAGTTAATAGTGCTGCAGTAAGAAAGATTTTGCTTCACGACAGTAATTTAACATTGAGCAAAGCCATAGACATTTGTCAAATCCATGAGCTCACAAAAAGGCACACAAGTGGTGTGGTGGTGCAGTGGTGCAGTGGTTAATGCTGTCGCCTCACAGCAAGAGGTTCTCTGGTTCGATTCTCGGCCGGGGTGCCTTCTGTGCGGAGTTTGCATGTTCTCCCTGCTTTCGCGTGGGTTTTCTCTGGGTACTCCAGTTTCCTCCCACATTCTAAAGACATGCATCTGGAGCATTTCTCCCCGGGCCAACGCTGAAAACAGGATCTGTGGAACCTAGTCGGACTTTCCTGGTCAACAAATGTTAAATAAAAAAAATTAAAAAAAAAAAGTACATCTCAGGTAGCTTAGTGGTAGGTTATTGTGAAGATTGAGTGCATGGTTACGTGTTCTAATCCTGGCAGTGGTCATTTTGGGTGGGGACGTTGGCACAATGGTTAATGTGTTTACCTTACAGACACAAGGTGCAGGGTTTGATTCTCACATGGGATAATTGACTAGGCTGAAAATGGCCCACAAGGGCAGTTAGCCTAGTACTAACCAACAAGCCAATGAACCAAAGTATGCTTGCAAGTGATAAGAGCATGGTTTCAACAGCCTCTAGAGAAAATATAGACAGCATGCAGCATGTGGCAAGCAGAAACAGGCCTAAGCACATGGCAGCTGCAACCCTTGCAGATCTACCATGGAAACCTTGTATCTTTCCAAGAGCAGCTCAGTAAAATGGGGATGCTTGGTGCGGTATAATGCTGAGTCAGCAAAACCCAAGTCAAGTCTTATTGTTAACTGTCGTAATTGTGGTGACAACCATGAGTCTAAAAGAGAGAAATGCTTAGCATTTGGTCAACAATGCCACAAGTGTAGAAAATGGAATCATTTTCAAAAGTTTTGTAAAACAAGCAAGCCTTATTCAGTTATTAAGAAAGGCTACTCAAAAAAACAAGTTGATCATCTAGAGAGCTGCAACCCTACTTTCTATGTAGATGGTATATCAGTGGTTGGTGAAAAGGTTAATGCAGTAGATTTGTTGGCAAAGAATGAAGCATTTTGTACTGTCCTGATCAATTGCAAACCCACAGAGCTCAAAGTAGACTCTGTTTCAAAGTGTAATGTGATGTCAGCTGAAACATTTGCTAAAGTGAGAGCTGGTCAGCAACTTAATTTGATCAATTGTGCGAAGCTTGTTGCTTATGGAGGTAAAGAGATTCAAAACATATGCTCAGTAATGCTTTCATGCTATTTGGCTGTGAACAATTACAGCTTGCAGTTTTCTGTAGCCAAAAAACCTGTGCAGTCATTATTAGGTGTTAGAGGCAGTTTAAAAATGAAACTGCTTTTTGTTTTACCAAAGAAGTACATCATGTAAGCACACATCCCAGTTCCAGCATCAGTGATGCTATTTTCTCAGAGTAGGCTGCTGTTTTTGATGACAAGTTAGAAAAACTTCCAGTTGTATACTCCATGAAAGTTGACCCAGGGGTCAGTCCAGTGGTCAGACCAGCAAGGAGAATTCCAATTACTATGTAGGACAAAGTCAATGTCCAGTTAGACAAAATGGTACAGCAAGGTGTGATTTGTCCAATCACAGAACCAACTGAGTTGGTGTCTTCTGCACTAGCTGCTCATAAGAAAAATTCAGATGAAATCAAAATATGCATTGACCCAAGAGACTAGAACAAGGCATTAAAGAGACCTCATCATCCTATGCGTACAGTAGAGGAGATTGCTGCCCTCATGCCACATACCACTGTTTTTTTCTGTCATAGATGCAAATAGTTAATTTTGTTAAGTAATGCTTAATGGAAAATCTTCACTACTGACTACATTCAGTACTCCATTTGGTAGATACAGATTCCTCAGGATGCCTTTTGGAATAAATTCTTTCGGCATGCAATGGAGCAAATTATTTGCACTATCCATGTTGAATAATAGTTGATTACTTGTTAGTTGGAAGCAATAGTGAAGCAGAGCATGCCAGAAACCTCAGGAAAGTTCTAGACAGACCATGTGAAGTAAACTTAAAGCTCAGTCCTCTGAAATGTAAATTCAGACTGCCAGAAGTTAATTATGTAGGTCATTAATTTACCAATACAGGCTTATGATAAGACCCTTCCAAGAAAGCAGCCATTCTTGAGATGCTATCTCCAGACAATGTCCAAACTCTACAGCGTTTTCTTGATATGGTTAACTATTCAAGCAAATTCATCCCTGACCTTAGTGAGTTATCAGCACCTTTAAGAGAGCTGGCATCCAAAAATGTTGCATGGTCATGGTTAAAACACCAGAGAGCATTTGATAACCCCAAACAACAAATTGCCAGCCCTCCTACATTAAGGTACTATGATGTCCACAAACCTAGTTCTTTCCTGTGATGCTTCAAAGTTCAGTCTTCAAGAGGGCAGATATGTTGTCTATGCATCCAGAACTCTTACCCAAACTGAAATGCAGCATGCTCAGATTGAAAAGGAACTTTTGGCAACTGTGTCTGCAGGTTTGAAGTTCCATGATGATATTTATGGCCAAGCTATCCAAATTGAAACTGATCATCAACCTCTAGTCACTATTTTAAAGAAGCCTATGCATTCAGCTCCAGCAAGACTACAAAGAATGATGCTCAGATTACAAAAGTATAATTTCAAAATGGTCTATACAAAAGGTAAACTTCTTTATCTAGCTGATACCTTATCCAGATTTCCCAGAAATACTACGGAACAGCTTGATGTGGAGAATTTTGACTTGGATGTCATGGAAGTGCATATTTTTTATACCATGAAACTTGAGCTGAGAGATCATTAAAAGACTGAACCAATTTTGCAAAAAGCTCAACCACTTCATCAGTGTAGGATGGCTGTCAAAGCAATCTTGTGTACCACCACAAATACAACCTTACTTTCAATACAGGGATGAGATGTTGATCGAAGGTGGTATCATTTTCAAAGGTCACAAAGCTATTGTTCCTACTTCCTTACAACATGAATACATTCATTTATCCTGACCAGACAAGCGACAAGTATTTTGGGATTCTGACTCGGTCTGTCGGTCTTCTGAAGTAGACCCAGGTATGTATGTATGTATGTAAGTGTGTGTGTACATATCTATATACATATACACGTGCATACATCTATGGAATATATTTCCCAGTATCTCGATTATGTGCTGAATCCCACTGTCGAGGAATCAAATTTTTTCTGAAACAACCCTAGGCTTTTCTGAATGAATTGTATCAATATAAAGTGTCAGATTATGATCAGATGTTACATTGAACATGGAGTCCCTTTACACAAACATTCCACATTTGGAGGGTAGAGATTTAGTTAGATGTTATCTTAGTAAATACACTTTCTTTGACAATAACCATATTAATACTATGACAATAACCATATTAATACTGTTTATGGATTATTGGAAATTGTCCTTGAAAACAAGTTTTTTAGCATCAATGACGTAATATACCATCAGCAAAGGGGCATAGTGATGGCAGCAAAGATGGCCCTATGCCAATTTGATTCTCAGTGAATGGGAAGTAGAAACCTTAGTTCATTTACAAGATTTTGAAAAACTGAAACTCTATAAATGTTTTACAGATGACACATTTTTTGTTTGGTAGGGAATGGAAGCAGAGCTACATGAGTTTGTAGCAGTGTTGAAGTCCAATATTAGATTTTTAAATTTTGTTTTATCCGGAAATGGTTTGACTGTTCAATTTTTTGATGCAGAAATTAAATTGAACAAAATGAAACATGTATTTCCTTCTAGGATTTAAAGAAAGAAAACTTTTAAAAACAACTGTTTAAATTTCTTCAGTCAATATCCAGGATTCATAAAACAAAACATAATTAAAGGCTAATACAGTAGACTAAGCAAAATAAATACTGATGACAGTGCTTTTCAACAAGAATGCCTGCTTCAGGATTCGTTTTTAGATAGACATTATCCTGATAAATTGATATATCAGTTTATGTTAGAAGTTAGCCAGAACAGGTAGTTTAAAATTGGATGATATTTAATATATATTTTTTAAGCAAAGAAAAAGTTGTGCTGGCCAATCAAAATGTAAGATTTTCTTTGCCTTTTTCCTTAGATATGAGGAGTATTCAACATGTCATCAAAAGAAACAGGAGCATAATACAAGGCAATCAAAAACTTTGTAATTAACCAGGCTCTATGCCATAATTTTGTTTTAAAAAGACACACACATTAAAACAATTTTGTGAAAGTGATGAAAAATGTCCAATATTTCAAGCCAGTAGCACTACAGGCGTGTATAACTGTGGACATTGTAGTTGTTGCAGTCTGCAAAGAAATAAATGTTGGTTCCCAAGACTTGTTGGTTAAAATCAAAAGTTTTAACTGCAGGTCTAAAAATGAAGTTTATTTAGGGGTATGTGGATGCTGTCAAGCATATTATGTAAGTAAACCTACACGTCACTTGGTAGATCATGGTAGAGAGCACTACTCAGCCATTAAAAATAAAGATCTAAAAAAATGCTCCAGCCAAGCACAGCCTCAATTGTTCCAAATTTAAAATTTCTTGTTTTAGAAAGAGTTCTGAGATGTTAATTCTCTATTAGAAGTGAAAGAACTAAGGTGGCAAATTTTTCTTAACACTGATGAATTTCCTGATCTTAAATGACAACCTGAACATTAGGTGTATTCTAATACGGAATAGATGGGAAGTGACATCATTTAATAATTTTTAAATTATTGTAGTTTTATCTTACATAAAGTATTTTCATTGTGTTATCCATTTATTTTATGAAGTATATATATATATATATATATATATATATATATATATATACACATACATACATACATACAGACATATATACATACATACACACACATATATATAAGGGTCTACTTCACATGATCGAAATGTCAACAGACTGACTTTTGCAACAGTGAGACCAGAAAAAAGTGAAAACTTACAAACCTGACACTTTAAATGCCCAACGTGCCACAATACCCAAACAAGAAAATCTCGACTTAGCTCACACAATTATGAAACTAAAAACTAACACCATAGCAACAGTACACAACCATTTCAAAAAAAAAAAACTATGTACCTAACCTCACCTACACCCAGCCTACCAACCAATACCTGCATAGCCAAAGAAAATCCCACTGAACTTTTATGATGGTACCTATAGCACCGACATGAATATTCATGACAAATTCTTAAATTCAATAAATACAATTACTTACTGATAATTTTATATTTTTGCAGAGGGGTTGTGCCCCGATTCCCCCTGCAAATTAAATATACCAACACCAAGATTGCACTACAGTGTGGAAATTAGCAGATATCCTGTTCCACTTGACTTGGACAGTCTGCATTTGAAACGTTCAGTCTTCTGAACATCGGTATAGTAAAGTTTCACTCATGCGGAACTTCCCTTTTTTGGTCCCAGTGTTGTGAAAGTTGGTCTACTGACATTTCGATTATGTCAAGTAGACCCATATAATCAAGTACAGGTTTACTATAAAAATGTCACTGTTAAACAAATTCCAGTATGTAACATCGAAGGAAAGCGTGAAAGTAAAAATATACATCAGGACACAATGTCGAATCTGCTGAATGAATTCAGCAGATTTGACATTTTCTCCAAGTAGAGCACATGATGTCCTTATAGGAGCTCAGGTGAGTGAAATTCCTACACCTCACATCACATTTTAGGAGGGAGGGTAAGCCCCCCACCACCCTGCTAACTATATATTACAACTCAGAGATCGCACTACAGTGAGGAAAGGTATGAATGTCCCAAACCACACTGTACCACGATCTCTGTGCAGTACTTCAAGTTCATATAAGTGAATGTACAGTGGCATTCACGGATATGAACTTTCTAACAGGAAATGCTCAGCAAGATGGAAAATCGAACAACCGTCTTTCGATTTCCCATCTTAAGAGCATCTCTGTTCCTCTTTTTGATATAGGACCCACATGTGTGTATGTGTGTGTGTGTGTGTGTGTGTGTGTGTGTGTGTGTGTGTGTGTGTGTGTATATCTATCTATCTGGGTCTAATCTCACTTACCTGTATCCACTTCTTCAAAACTGCAATAATCCGAAAGCACTTACTACCAAACTCCTTTCCCTTGGAAAGGAACCAGTTGGCCACCATGAGCAAAAACATGAACAGACCAAAACTAAACACACCAAAGTGGGGGGCTTTGCCCCCCACACCCCCTACATAAATATTCCATCTCCGAGATCGCACTACATTGAAAAAAGGGCAAAGTTCATCATGATGGCCAAGTGGTTCCTTTCCAAGGGAAAGGATTTCAGTAGTCCATGCTTGCTTTCAGATTACTGCAGTTTTGAACAAGTGGGAACAGGTAAGTGAGATTCTCTTAACTGTAATTTTGATTGGTAGAAGTAGGCCCATATATATATATATATATATATATATATATATATATATATATATATATATATATATATATATATTTATATGCACACACACACTATGTCACGTGTCTGTGTGTGTGTGTATAAACTTACACACAAATACATACTATGAAACCACCACATAAGAAAATGCAAAACTATGAAATAAACAACCTCCAAATCTTGGGTAAAAGACACCAGCTGAAAATTTAGTTAGCTCTTTTTTCTTGTTTAATTGTAAGAACTTCATCAGAAACATACATACAGTAAATGTAATGGCTTTTTTTAAAGAACAGAAAAAACAATCAATTCAAAACACTAAAATGCTGTCATTTCCTTGCAGATCCATTTAAGGGCACATTTAATATTTAGATTATCATTAAGTCCAGGAAATGTGTCAGAGTTAAATAACAATTGCCACTTTAACTCTGAGTGTATTAACGTCACCTATAAAATGATCGACTTGTTACAAAATAATAAATTCAAAGTTAATAAAGTTTTTATATACGCTGCTGTGTTTGACTAAACCATTTTTATTATCATGCTTCTTGACTGACAAATTGTGTTTTTTGATTCCATCTGAAAGTCTTGAAGTGGTTTTATCAATATAATGACAGGAACAAGCCACACAAAAGCGCAAAAAAAATCATTAGTAAAATTACACTTAACATGCCTTTAAAAATCAACTCAATAATTACAATGTTGTACAAAGCACTTCATATACAACTGTATATATTGACAAACTTTACAATGTCCACACCTGAACATGCCAATGTTCTTGTGCCTACAAAAGTTAGCACAATTTTTGTTTTCAAAATGACTTTTGTTTTCAAAAAACAAAAACTTATAAGCACACAACAAACTGGAAAATGAAACTCAAACCAAAAGCTGTAGATGGAATGAAGGAGCAAACACAATTCTTTAGTACTTTCGTTCAGATTTATTGTTCATGAATTTCTTCAGAAAAAAGTTAACCTCTCAAAACACACCTCATAAGTTACATCACCACATCACATGACTTTCATGATACTTTAAATTAAAGGTATAAAATTATACCATAAAAATAAAAAAACTGTCTTGTTTTCCAAACAGCTTGAAATGTCAAAGCTTCATAAAAAATGTATTAATATAAAAACATTGTCATATTATTGTGATTTGAATGTTATTTTAGAGCTAAAAAACCCTTAATATTAATACATTCATTCAGACCAGGGGCTCTGTCTGCTACCAAACTGATCTGCCACAGTGACTCCTTGCATTTTGGTGTTCCCTATATAATCTACTTGCTGAACATAATCTATGACTGAAAAGGTGAATAGTATGCCTAGCTAAAGCACTGGTAAAGTCATTTTTCTTAGTAGCAAGTGTGTGCTCATATATTCTATGCTTTAAACATCTACTGGCTTTTCCTATGTAGTAACTAGGACAAGAGTCACATACTGCCACATAAACTATGTTTGCACTCTCACAGGTAAACTGTCTGTGGACCCAAATAGTTCTTTTAAGATTTGTAATAAATGTACTATGTGTATTGCTTATATACCTACATTGTTCACACTTCCTACAGGAGAAAGTACCACAAACACTATTCGCATCAGACAATGATGAAGTGTGACCCCCACCATTTTCTAAAATGTTTTTGATGTTCTTAATTTTCTTATAGGTGAACTTGGGTTCTACACCTACTACCTGTATGAGTTCCCTATTCTCCATAAAAACCTTCCAATTGTCCTTAATTATATGTTTGATGGCACCCATTTCATTGACAATGGGGAAAGGAATAGTAAACACTGTGTTGTCCTCCTTTTTCCTGTTACTTACATCACCAACCCCCCCTGATGATGGGTTTGGCAGCATTTTGTCTCAGAATAAACACTTCCTTGTGTATATTGGTTAAGCAAGCCTGGTCATACCCTCTTTTTTCAAAAAAATGTGTCAACATGATGACCTCTTGAAAAAAAAGTGTCATCATCAGATGCAAGTCTACTGAGGCGAATAAATTGCCCCTTAATCACCCCTTTCTTCATAACACTGGTTGGCAAAAACATCTTTCCTATAAATCTTACTCACAAAAGTGTTACTGGACGTATCAAAAGCCAAATGTATATCCAAAAAATTAATGGTCCTACCAAAACTTCCCACAGAAAATTCCAAAATGTCTGTGATGTGATTTAAGTCCGTAACAAAGGACTCAAATTCACTCTCATCACCAGTCCACAGAAATATCAAATCATCAATAAATCTTTGATACAAAATAATGTGGGACCTTTATGGATGTACATACAAATATCTCTCCTCCCACATGACCAATACAAGGTTGGCAAAAGATGGGGCCACCCTTGCCCCTATAGCCACCCCTGAGGTCTGCTTATAATATCTTTGGTTGAACTCAAAAAAATTATTGTCAAGAACTATACCCATAAGTCTGCAAACCATCTCTATTTTACTGTGTGTAAAGTCAGTGTACCCATTAGGGTAATCTCTCAGATATTCTATACCAGCATCTTGGTTGATACATGTATACAGTGATTTAACGTCTAGAGACGCAAAATAAAAATCACCATGGGTGAGGTTAATCTCCCTCAAAATTTCCAAAAGGTGCCAGGAGTCCCTAAGGTACGACTTTGCTTTTTGCACTATAGAGTTAAGTATGTAATCCAGCCATAAAGAAATGTTTTCTGTCTTTGTTCTCTTGGCTGAAATAATGGGCCTAAAGGGCAGATTTGTTTCTGATTTGTGTACTTTCGGTATCCCAAAGAAACGTTCCAAATTTGGATGTTCCACTAACAAATATTCATATGTGTCATGATCTAAACTACCCTGGCAAAACATGTCAAAAAGATCAGTGTTTATTCTCAAAAAACTATTGTTAATTACATTATCTACAACAGAATAAGCTGTATCATTTACCAACATGTCTTCAAAGTTTTTAACATAATCTTCAGTACACGTGATGTGATCACCATCATACCACCCTTGTCAGCTCTCATTACTTTAATGTCTTTATTTTTACTTAAAATACACAGTGCCGGGTGTTCTTCCACAGTAAGGTTATGCATGTGGGTGTCCTTTACAATATTTTTCATGTCTAATTCACACATGTCACCAAACACTTGCAATGTGTTGCACAAGGGGGAGTTATATGTGTTATTCTTTTTAAATTTATTACAAACATATTGTTGTCTACATTAAATCATGCAGTAGGTAACAAAGGAAATTTTTTCAAAAAAAAGTTTTGAAATCAACAAAGTCTAGTAATATTGTAAAAATAACTGTAACCAGCAAACTGAGAGGTAAATCTTCCGTTGCAACCGAATAAAGAGCAAAAATAAAATAAAAACACAGGCAACAGAACGAACCAGGCAATATCCAAGCCAGAGGCAATGAGGCTCCAAGTCAATAATGTTATATGTAAAGTCACACACCGTAGCAAAAAATCCAATAGCAAAGCAGCAAAGCAGTGAGACTCTTCAGGTAAAACAGTCCACAGGTTTATTAAAAACAGTAAGCGCTTTTGCAATAGAGCTTCATCAGACCAGATACAGGCAGAAAAGGAACTAACACAATATATATACATATCATAGAGACTCTGTCCAATCAAATACACTACAGGTGATTAATAAATTAGGAAATTGCATATAATCAATTAAGTAATTAAATGATTTGTTCATCTAAAACCAATAAATATTTATCCAATTGCTAAAACAGGCACACAAGACAAGAACAGGTATATCCAGAGAAAAAATGGCTATTGATGGAGATAAACTAGCTATAAACAAATATACATTATAAATACTGTATATACTAGATGGAAACACACCTACTATCATAAAAGAGGAAAAAATGTGCAAATATATGTGCAAAAATCTCTAATACAAAGATCATTTATACAACCTCCTTTTCTTTAAAAGGGGTTTAATAGAAGCCCTTTCATTTAAACCTTTTCCTCTATCAGCATGAAGTATAACAATCCAACAAGTCTCTCTGTGTTCAGTGTGTGTCAAAATGTCACCTTCCCTAGCACTGGGAAAAATGACCTCAATAACTCTAAAGTTAAAAGTATGAGTATTACCCTGTTCCAAAACATGCTTCGAGAGTGCATTATGTAAAGAGCCTTTTCTGATATGATATATATGCTCCCTTATTCTATCACGGAGCACTCTGTTGGTTTTTCCAACGTAAAATGAACTACAGGCTCTGCACTCTGCTTAAGTAAACAACATGGGAGGTCATACAATTTGCATGTGCTTTAAAGGAGAACTCTTTACAAAGGTCTGGATGATAAAATACGTCAGCTGTATTAATATACATACAGAAATTACAGGAGCCACATGGCATAGTATGCCCAATGGCAGAGGTCACATTCACAGAATCTCTGTCAAAACACAAAAGTCTCTTTAAATTTTTATGATTCTTAAATCTGAACCTAGGTCTATTCCCCACAATCCTGCCAATTTCCTCATCAACTAATAGAATAGACAAGTGCTGCAAAAAAAGGCCAGTAACCTGTTTGTGATCACTTGTATAAAATAAAGGGATCTTAACACCATTCATGGTGTTATTATAACTATTAACACAACCAGCCTCCATGGCAGGTCCAAAATATGGTCGAGCTGTAGTTGACCTCAAATCTATGAGATCAGACCATTGTCTACTGATTTCACTGATAGTATACCCCCTGTCCAGCTTTTTCTGTAAGCCTGCAATCTCTTGCTGAAAACCATCTAAAGACGGATTTAACCTAGAGGCCCTCATGCCCTGTCCTCTGAGTAAATCCCTAAAAATATAGCCAGGATGCATGCTGGACCTAAAAAGAAATGCATTTCTGTGACATGTCTTGTGAAAAATGCCTGTATTAATTGTATGCTCATCTAATTTCTCAATAAACAGGTCCAAAAACTCAATGCGAGTATAATATAATCGGTCTAATTATAAGTAAATTATAAGTAAATTTAAGACAATCAATTAAATTATTCATAGCATCAAAAAATTGTAATAATTCATCGGGTGATCCTTGCCATAACAAAAACAAGTCATCAACAAAACGTCAATAAAATAACACATGTTCCTTAGAACCTGAAAGGTGAAATAACATATTGAATATGTTTCTTGCTCACTGGGAGATCAATATGCTATTTCCCCTTTCAGGTTTTAAGGAACATGTGTTATTTTATCGACGTTTTGTCTATGATTTGTTTTTGTTATGACGAGGATCACCCGATGAATTATTACAATTTTTTGATGCTACGAATAATTTAACTGATTGTCTTAAATTTACTTATAATTGGTCTTATACTCGCATTGAGTTTTTAGACCTGTTTATTGAGAAATTAGATGAGCATACAATTAATACAGGCATTTTTCGCAAGACATGCCACAGAAAT